>NW_027070225.1:281435-285825 GCF_002906115.3 Quercus suber
AAGCAAAATCAAATGGAGAAAAGGAAATGCATTTGAACAAAAGATATGAAAAGCAAGTGTACCTTTGAACATACTCAGCCACCCCATGTTTAGAATGGGTACCACCACCAGGGAACCACCAGAGCCGAATCTTCTCATGCACCCGATTTTGTCAAATTGTGTATGATTCACATTGCTTGACCACATATAATCCCTGCTGGGTGGCCATCTTATAATATCCTGGTAGTGCGATCAAGCAAAACAAGAGTGTCTCAGGTGGAGGGCAATGCCACTCAAGTTCTCTTCTGCCAACTGCATATTAAGATTAAGCTGAACTCTCATTCAGCCCCCTACTATTTGAACATGTGGACACCAAACCAAAAACCAAGATAATGTCTTAGCATGGATATTAGAATGCACCACTCAATTGATAAAGATAGACAAATACTACCGCACAAATTCCTGTATCATCCTACTTAAGCACATCAATATCTCAAAAACCTCCTCCATTCGCAGAAACAAATCCATGGATCACCCCTTTATCCTCAACACAACTCCACCCTGGCTTCTTCAGATCCTTCTCATACATTACTTTCCTTCTTCAACTTCACCCCATTGTCCAACACTTTCCTTTAGATTACTCAACAGAGTATGATACGCACTATTATCAGGTTCCAATTTCAAAAGCCTGTGTGCCATATATTCCTTGAGTTTTGTCTTCATGAACTCTACAAGCCGCAAGAAGAGCACTCCAAATCCTACTATCAGGAAAAATCACCATTTTCACTATTATGGTACGGCAAATGCCTCTTTAAGCTTTCATTATTGACCAAAAAGATCCACCATACAAGTGTAATGATCCAAATCAGGTTGAAGACCAAATATCCATTTCATAGAATTATAAACTTAACACCCTTCTATAACAAGACCAGAGTGGCCACAAGCAGACACTAAGCTTAAGAAGGTGATACAGTTTGGTATTATTCTCTCCTCCAGCATTATACCAAAAAGTTCTAGGGCTTCAAGACCAAGCCCATGGCTTCCAAAGCCTTCAATGATTGTTGTCCAGGTTACCATATCTTTGACCAATATATTATCAAAACACATTCTAGCAGAAGAAATGTTTCCACATCTTATGCACATGTTTAAGACACAGGTTTCATGTGTGTTGTTCCGACCATGGATTTGTAAAACAAGTTTTCTTATAGAGTAGCAATGATTGCCTTACCCAATTGCACTGCTGCCAGATGTGTATACGCATCTGGAATGCTTGTCATAATCTCAGCCCTGGCCTCAAAATTTGCAGCTTGCATTTGATGGAACAAATTTATGGCATCCTTTATATTCATTTGAATGAATGCCGGCGGCATAGCTCCAAATTTAACAGTGTTTCTCTGGGTTCTTTAGACAATTGAGCTGATATCTCTGTTTCTGCACATTTAGCAGAAAAATCCAAAAAAGAAGTCAACAAAACATCATTGCTAAAACCAGTTTTAATGGCTAAAGAATGTATCTATTCACTTTAAATAGATCTCTAGACTTCGCAAATGCTGATATAAGTAATGTTGAAAGTCTCAATGCTGAGTGTAGATATACCCTGAATTTCGCTAAACCTATTCACTAACTTTTCAACATTCCCCTTCATGGAATAAAAGGAAATCAGAATATTCCACGAAACATCATCCTTTCAGTCAATCTTGCTGAAAAATATTCAAACTTCTTCAACACTACCTGTCCTAGTGCACACTTTCAAAACTGAATTTTGTACTGACCCATCTGTTTCTAACCCACTCTTGATTGCATAAACGTGAAGTTGCCTCCCATGAATCAAACTATCACCAGCACAACAAGCCTGCAACATTACCATCAACGTCACTGAATTGGGTTCAGACTTTACCATCATTTCCCGGAACAAATCAAAAGCATTACTAACACTTCCCTCACAAACATACCCCAAAATCATCGACATCCAAGAAACCAAATCTCTCTGTGACATCTCGTCAAACAGCTTTCGTGCAAAACATACACACCCCTCAAATTTTGCATTACAAAGATACACATCAAACCGAAAACCCATTTCCGTTGAGACACAATGGACCATCTATCCATATAAGAAAAAGCTGAATAAAAAAGACCCACATTAATGATCAAATTCCATGCAATAGTATGAGGTTTATTTTTTCTTCTCAAAAAAAAAAGTATGAGATTTATTTTTTTAACAAGTCTCATTAAATCTCGGTTTAAATCTCTCAGTTTATTTCCTGTTATTATAATTTATAACTACGTAATTATAAATTATTGTTACTTTTGTTTCTTAAAAAAATAACTACGGAATTTTTCTCATAAAAAAAACTATCAAATTCTAAATTATAAATGAATTATTAAAATATATATATATATATATATATTAAATTACCCATGTATGTAGGTTTTCAGTCAAATTAGTATTTAAGAAATAGGGTATTTAAAGGATGCCGTTTCTTAATAGATTTAGACGGAAAGACCAAGTTGATTCATTTTTATAAAGTGAAAGACTTATTAATTGACAAAAAAGTAAAATTTTTAAGAATTTATTTGAGAATTGAAATTAAGGTCTAGGACTAAATTGAATTTTTTTTAAAACTAGCTGAAGGCAAGTGTGGTACATGGTTTTTAATGATCAACGTATGTGTTCTTCACTAATATTCTTTCAATGTCTCTATGAAGTTATTCATAAACTATTGGTTGTTTATTGGGAGAGTGCCTCCATGAAGTTATTCATAAACTATTGATTGTTTATTGGGAGAGTGAGAGATGACTAGACTTCGTAAAGAATTTTTTTCTTATTAATTGAAATAGCAATATTGTTTTTTAGTTAGTATTTTATATTTTAATTTTAGGTTTGAGGATTTTTTAGATTAAATTTTTGTATAAATAAATTAAGTTGTTTAATTGATAACTAAAATGACATGTTATTATTTTCATTGGACCAGCTAGCTCATGTGACAGTTTAGGTGGCACTTGATGGCCAGCTAGGTATGGTGCATGAATTGAAGTGTCCAAATTGAAACAATATATAAAGTTAGGGGAGCAAATCAAAATTTAAAAAAAAATAGGGAGTAAAATCAAATTATTCTATTCTATAGATGTAATTAGCATAATTTTCAATTTATTCTATTTAGATTTTAAACCATTTATTTAATTACTTAAATTTTTTTAGCCTATTTATTTAATATGGCATAGTTGAATTCACATAGCATGATTTAATTAAACCAACTTAGCTCAAGTAATTGGCTTTTGTGGCATTTAGTGGCCACCATATCAACAAAAAGACTTGAATCAAAGGAGGCAAATCAAAATTACCGTAAACATTAAGGATATAAGAAATTTTATCAAAATTTATTAATTGAGCTAAACTAAAATCCATTTTACATGGCAGATTTTTTTTTTTTTTTGGGAGTTAAACTTGTACATATCATTTCTTGATTGAAAGACCTCAATCTAAACAACATTGTCAACTAAATTCCTAACAAATTTTGCTAAACAATGAGGGCCTGTTTGGTAAGTGATTCCAAACAACAGTTTTTAGTGTTTAAAATACTGAATTTGTCAAACTTACCAATTTTTTCAAAAAACACATTTACATACCAAACACACAATTATATTTTTTCACATTTTTAAATATGTTATTTGAAACACGGTGCAAAACATATTATTTTATTATGAGTACTTTAAACACATGTTTTCATAACAATTTTTAAACCATAGTTTTCACATTATTTTGAACAACAATACTTGAAAGCCGCTACCAAATAAGCCCTGAGCTATTGAATTAGCAGCCCGTGCTACATGAGATAGAGAACTCCATCGCAAACCTTTATATATATAATATATATATATAGAGAGAGAGAGAGAGAGAGAGAGAGAGAGAGAGAGAGAGAGAGAGAGAGAGAGAGAGAGAGAGAGAGAGAGAGAGAGGGGATAAACTACACAATTTCATTAAAAAAAAAAAACTGGATCAATACAGTTCAAGCTAGAGGAGACACCTCCAACCGAAATTGACAATTGAGACAACATTACAATAAATCTGCTAGATCTAACCCAACTGCCATATTTATCTAATTCCCAAAACAAATGTCACTGTGACAAAATGAAAGAATTCCTATAAAGAACAATATCTTTTGGTATCTCTATTTTCCCAACTTTTGACGACCCAACAAATTTTTCTCCCTTGAAAGTTATCATGGTTTTTAGTGGAGTTGTGGTGTGCATTTGTGTTAGAACCCCTTTCCCTTTCCCCTATGTGTGTGTGTGTTTGTGTTTTTAAAAAAAAAAAAAAAAAAAAACAATTTTTCCCTAATCTTCAGATATTACTCTTTGTCGGCTAAATCTTTATTGGTTGGGATGTGGTGCAACTCATCACTTTTATAAT
>NW_027070225.1:294684-301423 GCF_002906115.3 Quercus suber
CAACTTCCCTTTTCGTATCAATTCCTCTATTTGCTCTTTGAGATCCCTACAATCTTCAGTGTAATGGCCATGATCTTTGTGGAATCGACAATACTTACTCCTGTCACGGACGCTAGGGGACGAATGTAATGGCCGTGGCCATTTAAGGTAGTGTTTATCTTGAATCTGCGTCAAAATTTTGTCAACAGGCATAACAAGAGGGGTGAATTTTACCGTTCGTGGGCTTTTATCATCTTTTCTTCTTACTCCGTCATTATTGCGACGATCCTGACGGTCTCGCTTTTGTCCTCTACGGTCGTCTTCCCTTTTCCCTTTGTCCCCCGTTCTATCCTCGTCTCTGATGGCAGCCAACGCGTCCTCAGCGTTCATGTATTTCTGCGCTTTAAGGAGCATCTCAGCCATCGTCTTTGGGGGGTTTTTCGCGAGTGAGCTGACGAGCTCCCTAGACTTCAACCCTGCCTTGAAAGTTGTCAACTGCACCATATCGTCAGCCTTGTCTACCTCCAGTGTCTCCCTGGTAAAGCGTTTCATATATGACCTCAAGGTCTCCTTTTCTCCCTGCCTGATGGTGAGCAGGTGATCTGCGGTTCTCTTTGGTCGTTGTCCTCCAATAAAGTGGCGCAGGAAAGCATTGCTCAACTGCTCGAATGTGTCGATGGACGACGTGGGCAATTTCGTGAACCATTCCCGGGCAGCCCCCTTGAGTGTTGTTGGGAAGGAACGACACAATATTTCATCTGGGGGCTGCTGAAGCCCCAGGGTCGTTTTGAAAGTATTCAGGTGATCTTGGGGGTCCTTCAGCCCATCAAAGGGCTTGAGCTGAGGTAACCGGAATTTTGAAGGCACTGGACAGTCGAGGACTGCTGTCGTGAATGGCGAATCCGTCGCTCGAACCATCCGATCCACGCTCCGCTCTGTTTTTTCTTTGATGGCATTCCTTAGTTCGTCCATCTCCCGAAGAATGTCTGAATTTTGCTCGGCGGGAGTGTTTGGCCTTCGATGGTCACTTCTTCTGTTGCTATCCCCCTCGTCTTCCTGATTTCCCTTCGAACGATTTTCCTCCTGCTGAAGCCGTAGCCTCATTTCTTGGTTTTGCCTAGTTAGTTCTTCAACTGTGGCTGCAAGAGCCTGAACTTGCTGTGCTAGGGCTGTAGAATCTTGATTGGACTCCATCCTAAAAAGAATAAGAATAAGGAACCACTATTTCGAGTTTGAACACGAAAATGTCGTTCCCCACAGACGGCGCCAAACTGATGGAGCGTGAACTCACCAGTCAGTGTGGTTGAATGAAGCCAATCTGCAACCTCAGGAAAGGGTCACCGGTGTGGTGCCTGCCACTACGCCTCCAATGCCAAAGTTAGTGTGCAAGAAAATCTCAGAGAATAGATAATATAAAGAATAATAGCTTTCTTTCAGTATATGCCTATATATCTCTTGTTCTTGGTAATGAGAGGGCTTTATATACATACCTTCATGGCTTATAGTCGTTGGAGTAGTTATGGAGATCTTAATGCTCCTCCTCGTAACGTTTGGTCTTGTGTAATGTGGCTTTAATGTGTTCCAACGGCTCATACAGTTGGCTTTGTAACCGTTCTGGACTTAATTGTGCTGTAATGAATGCATTGCGTTTTTCTCGTCAACGGTGTGGAGATATGCACGTCCAAGCGTTCCTTCGTCTGTCTCATATAACCTCGTCACTGGAAGACTTCCTGGTCATGATGTTATTGGTTTCGTCATTCCCATCAGAGACAAAATTAGAATTTCAATTGAGAGGTGCCAAAGTATGAGCTTTTTATTTGTTAAAAAAAAAAAAACGAAAATTCAAACTAACATCCATTTATTAACAAAATAAAAGATACAAAACAATTTTTTTTAATACCTTACCATGCATTTATTTATCAAAATAAAAGTTAAAATTCTTTTAAAATTGGAAATTATCTATGATTGTTTATGTACACAAATAACTAAAATTTTTAAATATTAAGTTAATTAAAAATTGTTGAGATTTGAGAGCAAAACCAAAAATGAGGAAAAAAGCATAACTGATTATTATCGATCTAATAGAGCATGACATGCTCATTAACATTCAAGTAAACGACTTGTAGTTTTCTGTTTATTACAAAAACTGCGTGTAGCATAGTGATTATTGCAGGCTTTCATCTACAACACTTGCAGGTCTTCATCTTCAACAAAAATAATGACTCCAAATTCTCCAATCTGCCTACCGAAAATATTAATTTTTATAATTTCTCATTATAACATTAGCTAATTATGTTTACATGCATTGGTCATTGATGTTATTATCTAGTAGTTGCTAAGCTTGCCACTAAATCTAACCAAGACAGTGAATTTGATCAAAATAATGTCTCCCGTATGATATAAACATAGATTGTTGAGAGATTAGCATGGACTATGAGTAAAATTCACATACATGCATGATGCAAATCCGTAGGATATTAAGCTTGAGTTGGAAAAAAATATTCTCCATTTTCTTTTCATCTACTTTGCCACAGAAGATGTTGCATGAGGGTTTCACCAAAATAGGAGTTGATGACCTCAGTAGCTTATATGTTTATGTATAATTTTTAAAAACTTTTCTAAGTATAACCATAATTTAATTGACTTTCAGTGAAAATAAATTAGCAAAATTGCAAATAAGTTGGTACCAAACAGTCTTTTGTAGTGTAAGAAAGGAAAATATTAATTACCTAATTCATTTGCCACAAAGTTTAAGGGCGTTTCCAAATTATATGTTAAAGTCTAAAATATTCAATTCATTTTGAAAATTTTAAATTATCTTAATTAGTACTCTCAATGAATTAGTATGAACCAAACATAATAAAATTTCAAGTGAATTGCATTTAAATGTATTGGATACTAACATTAGTAAAATACCACACAACATTTTGGTGCCAAGAAAAAATTTCCAAAAAAAAATGATGATATTCTTATGATATTGTGTTTATTTGTTAAGATTTTTCAAGTTTATTTATTTATTTATTTAAATTTTCTAATACAAAACATCATATGTGATTTATATTGAGGGATATTTTGGTCTTTAAATAAGTTCTAAGAATACATTTCGTAAAGTTTTTATTATTTTATTTTATTTATTAAGAGGGACTTCTTAAGATTTTAAATTGCAATAATTTTAAAAATTATATTTTTAGGATTAAGATTAACAAAATTGAAAATTAAGATAAAATTATTAGGTTTTTTTGAGTAATTATTCCCATAACAAGTCCTGTACTATGAAGTATGAACTTCTCGGTTAGATATTTTTTTAAAAGAAAAAAAATAAAAAAAATTTTTTTTTTTGAGAAGGAAAATAGTAAATCCTCTTTGTTTACCTAATGATGTAGAATTTGATCATTCCTACCTACCCTTTGTTTAGTGCATGTCCCCATCAGATTCATCAATCATCGATGTCATAAAGTCTCCGCACTCCACATAGACGCGAAAATTAGGTACAGCTTAACCGCTTTACTTTACTACTTTTTTTTTCTTTCTTTCTTTTTGCTTTACCGTACTGCTAAGTCAAGCCTCAACATATTATAAAAGTGTCATACTAGGCCCATGGGCCACACTACTAATAGTTTACAGTATAGTGATCGTGCAGTTTTATATTACGAAAAGTTATATAATGTTTTTGGTGTGTATATCATATCTCTTACAATTGCGTAATTCTATCTTATAAGATTCATGCTAAAATTAGTCTTATTTATTTATTTAAACGTTACAAGAAAAAAAGAAATAGAAGAAGAAGAAGACGGGCATGAATTCTAATATACTAGGAGAAAATATTTAATTTAATTATTATTATTTTTAAAATATGAAAATTTAATATTTAGAGTAATTATTAATATAAATTTATTATGATTGTATTTGTATATGAAACTACTTATTCTAATATTTAAAGAAAGTATGATCAGACAAGATTATAATAGAGGGTTAAAATTTAAAATAGAATTTCAAGTCAATTACCTTTTCCTTCTAAAAAAAAAAGTCAGCTTCCTTTTAAAAAAATTAAAATCAATTAAAAATATAAATTAGAATAATAAGAATTTAATACCAATTAATTTATATATATAATGACGTGTAAAATTGTGAGTTCTAAAAAATCTATGCGGCAATTTTTATGAGATCAACTAAAAAGCAAACGACTTTGGTTTTATATATATAATATAAATTTGTAGATTTCAATTAGTTCAATAAGTAATTTTTTATTGTTGACTAAGGGATATGAATTTGAGTCCTACTTTCACTAAAAATCAGTCAATTTTTTTGGCCTAAGGGTAAATATCATCATGAAGCGAATGTAGGTTTAAATATATCGTATCTATATATATATATATATATATAATCTAACATATTTAGATGTGTAACTTTTTTTTTTTGAGAAGAAATATGTGTGGCTTTTAATTTCACAATTATTTTTCTTAAATGAAAATTTGAGTAGAAGATGTCCAAAAATCAACCTCATCAATACAATGGTCCATTAAGGGCTCTAAATCATTTCGTGAACCAGGACTTTTCTGTATTAAGAGTTTGAGTTGAGAATTTATATATACTAATCCCCAACCCATTTATATGAATTCGATTACCATCTTCAGCATTTTGAGTTGAAGTGGAATGAGAGATCTGATTTTTTTTTTTTGGAGAAAGGAGAGATCTGAAAAATNAAAAAAAAAAAAAAAAAAAAAACATGAATAATGCATTAAAGTTAAACCATTCTATGAAAAGTCAAGAGAAGTGGAGAGAGAAAGAGTTCTATTACGCTGTCATGTTCACCGAGGCCTTAATATACTACTACTATTAAACTCTTCAGTTATTACACAACTATTCACCTCTTTAGTTACTATGAATGAATCTTGTGTTAGATAAGTTTCAAACTTCCTTTAGCCTGAACAAAGAAAATAATTGTTTTAGTCATGGTTAAGGACATATGTTGACTAAACTTGATTTTTTTTTTTTAGAGAGGACTAAACTTGATTGGTTGCACTTTCTCAACTATTTCGATCCTATGGAAGCAGCTTAACGTGGCATAATTCGTCAAAAACCAACCAATAAACAATAGTGCTTTTTTGGGGCTAAAAATGGTTAACTGAAACTTTTAGCAACAAGGAGCAAAAGTTACAAGTATCATGAAAGATGGCGCACAATTTATTTCACGAATCCTCAGATTTTACAAGTGACCCAAACCCACATAAAGAAATCCATATATCGGGTCCATGAAAAGCCTAAATTAGCCCTATAATAACTTCAAAACCATGCTTTAAAGAATACAGTATATTACAAAAGAGATGGGTTCAAGTTACACCTGGTGTAACTTGAAAAGAGTTACACATTTTTATAGCATTTGATTCTTGTAAGATCTAATGGTGAGAAAGACACTAATTTTCACATCATTAATATATTAAAATTTAATTACATAACTGCCCCTGAAATTAATGTACATCACTTTATTATTCATTTTTTTACAAAAACTATGCACCTTCTCTCTCCAATTCATCTCTCCCATGGCTCCACCTTATTACGTTGGCCACAAAACCAGCAAAGGAACAAAACATACTTAACCAACTAAGTTTGTGGAGGTTGTTTTTCTCAAAAACAAAATTTTTTTGGAGGTGGCTTTTAATTCTTAAACGAGTTGGGTTTTTCAAAAAGGGTGGGTCTTAGTAAAACTCGACGGTGGTAGGAAAGGCTTGGTCCTTGGTTAAAAATGATGGTTTTGGTCTAAACCCATTATCACTTTGTAATACATATGCAGCAATCAATTAGAATCGTACAGAACCTTAAAATGTGCGGGGACTGTCACCATGTGGCAAAATTGGTGTCCAAAGTTTACAACAAAGAAGTAATTGTTAGAGATAAAACTTGATGATTTCACCATTTCAGGCTTGGTTTGTGTTCATATACATAAAGATATTGGTGAGAGCTTAATAAAGGAGACACTGTAAATTATTGATCCAATTTTCTCTGCGTGTACCATCTGCCTCTAAAGGGCAAACAAAATCAATACTTCCTTTTTCAATCTTTAACCATAAAGTCTGAAAAGACAATCAATACTTATAACTAGTATTTGTTAGGGTGGGTCTCCATCTGAAACCCAATGGGTTTTATGGTGGAGAGGATGGAACTGTGGTAGAGGTGACGCCAAAAAAAGAAGGGAATTTGTGAAAATAAAGAATAAAATAATATACATTTATTGTGGAGACAGCTAAGTTATTAATTTCTAGAATATTAATGATAGCAGAAATTACTCTTTTTCTCACCATTAGATCTTATAAAAATCAATGGCTACAAAAAGGTGTAACTCTTTTGAAATTATACCAGGTGTAACTTGAACCCATCTTAAAATAAAATTGTCTTGCAAGAAAATAAATTAGACTCCTACACCAAATAGGAAAAGAAAAAAACAAATTAAATGATTGGACTTATATATTTAGGCCCAAATATTCGTATGTTGGGCCATCTTCTTTTTACGTCTATGCTCATAGATTTGTGTAATTGAAGGCCCTATATCTTGTGTCCGCAGAGCACCATAGGAATTTTATACAGCAAGTCTATACGTTTCATATTCATCAGCAGTCATACTTTCTCGGATGATCTTCACAACTTGCCCACGTCTAAGCCCATAATACTTAGCAACTGGATCACGTACCAATATCTGTGGTAGCTGGTTTTGATACGAAAACAAATACAAGAAAATGTTAGAACTTGGAAGGATTGTATTAGC